>NW_013171849.1:483920-485063 GCF_000151665.1 Blastocystis hominis
TTGATTCGATATCGGACACTGCATTGAGTTCATAATTCATCCATTTGGATTATTACTCATGTTATTGTTCGTTTCTATTATGTTGTTGCTGCTCATTACTTCATTTCATTTCATTTCTGTTTTAGACATTGCTTTTGAACACATAATCTTATTATTATTCTCATTGATTTCTATTACTGTTATTATTGTTGCTGTGCCATTTTAACGAATTCATTGTCGTTATTATTGTTGTTATTTGCTTTGTTGTTTGATAGATTCATATTATGAAAGAGTATACAGAATAGGCATCGATTCAATCAATCAATCAATCATGCGTTAAACAGTTCTAAAAGCATGAACAAATGATTGATTGATTGAATGAATGATTGAATCGATGACATTATTGATACATAATTACAGTTCATTGGTTGTGATAAAGGTCTTTGTTGTTTTGTGAATCACTCCACAGAGAGAGAATCTTTCGTTCATTCATTGATTCATTCATTGATTAATTCAATGATTTGTTTGTTGATTCAATCATTCAATCAGCCATCCAAACCAAAGTGAATCAAATATGATACTATGAATGAATATAGAATAGAATATAATAGATTGAATGAATGAATGAATGACATTTTTGTTACTGATTTACAGATCATTGGTTGTGAGTAGTGTCTTGAGATTGTCAATCAATTCTTAGATAAGATATCATTCATTTAATCATTGATTTGATGGTATAATCATTCAAATATCCCATTGCAATTCACATGATTGGTCCACTTTATACAGATTTAACGATATTTCCTTGTCAACAATCCATCATTCATTCTTATGGTACAAAATATACATAATCACAGTATGCACTCAATTCAAATCGATGTTTGTAGGATTACTCATTCATTCACTCATTCATTCATTCATTTGTTTTCATTTCAGTGTTGAATTGCTGAAATCGAATCGAATCCAACTCCAATATCACAACCAATCACATTCCCATTCATTTCGATTCTCTCTCATTCACTCTTCATTATCATAATCACATATTACATTAATAATAAATAACTAATATATATCATTGAATGGATTAAGATCTTAAGCAATGAATACGATTTCTTCTATTCTTTTCTCTTCTTTGGTTCTTTCTTTCATCCATTCATGATACAA